>NC_053194.1:0-24888 GCF_905163445.1 Pararge aegeria
ACAAGTCAAAACTAGATTTAGGTTAGGTTAGGTTAGAACATGAATACGAGGGGTGCCCGGCCACAGGCCGGGCACTTGGGTTCAGTTCAGTCAAAAATTATATATTATTTACTATTATTTATATTTGAATGAGAATGAAAAATAGCAATTATTTTGAATAGTTTTCAGAATGAGACAGACGGGTGTGGTAGGGTAAAATCTCCAATTTAAAGTTCCCTTATTGCGTATATGTTATGTGTGTTTGCATAGTAGTTTACTATGATGGTAAGCGGTTCGTGTAACGATCTTGCGCGTCTATATTTACAAGTGTGTGGGCAGTTCGTGTATTGATTATTCGATGACGAGACCTCGTAAGAGTCCCGTATCGTTATTTTTCGTCACTACCTACCCGTACCTCCCCCCCCGTGCAGGGAGTGGGTAATTTGCGCGCCTGCTGCCTTCCTTGGATGTGGTAGCAGTTTCTCAGGCTCCCTCACCGGAATCGAACCCTGATTCCCCGTTACCCGCGACAAACAATGGTAGTCGCAGAAACTCATTCCGATTACGAGACCTCGTAAGAGTCCCGTATCGTTATTTTTCGTCACTACCTACCCCCCTACCTCCCCCCGTGCGGGGTACAATATTGATATGATATTAAAAAAATACCATTAATAAATAACATAATAAAAGACCACCACTTTTATAGAGACATAACGCCACATAATTATAAAAAGTATAGTGTGTGGATCTAATCAACCACCACTGGCACCAGACCCTCAATGCCCTTAAATTTTACCTCGTTAAAATATTTAAAGTGTACTCATTCCGATTGCGAAACCTCGTAAGAGTCCCGTATCGTTATTTTTCGTCACTACCTACCCGTACCTCCCCCCTGTGCGGGGTACAATATTGATATGATATTAAAATAATACCATTAATAAATAACATAATAAAAGACCACCACTTTTATAGAGACATAACGCCACAGTGTGGCGCCGCCATCAGTCTCCTTAGACTCGGTACTTTGTCGTCGCCGTCGACTTCGCACCTTCGCCCCATATAGTAGTGGCGCGGCGCGACGGGCCTAATGTGTAAGTGAAAAAAAAAAAAAAAAAATTAAATTAATTGTTATTTTACAATATCTTCTAATATGAATAAGAGTACTTTGTATTGGTACGTTTTTTTTTTTTTTTTTTTTTTAAACGGAACTGAACCTAAGTGACCGGCCTGCGACCGGGCACCCGTCTTATTCATGTTCTAACCTAACCTAACCTATCCAAACCTTTTAAAACTAGTTTGGATTCCTTTAGACCTCAGCCCACCGGCAACTACGACTAACTAAACACTGATCTAGCTATCTGGCTTTCATCAGTGCATCAACAGCAGCATAACTAGTATTAAAATAGTAATGAGTTTTTATTAATGCATATATTCACATTAAATCTTGAATCTAAAGTCTAAAGGTGTCAAAACTAGATTTAGGTTAGGTTAGGTTAGAACATGAATACGAGGGGTGCCCGGCCACAGGCCGGGCACTTGGGTTCAGTTCAGTCAAAAATTATATATTATTTACTATTATTTATATTTGAATGAGAATGAAAAATAGCAATTATTTTGAATAGTTTTCAGAATGAGACAGACGGGTGTGGTAGGGTAAAATCTCCAATTTAAAGTTCCCTTATTGCGTATATGTTATGTGTGTTTGCATAGTAGTTTACTATGATGGTAAGCGGTTCGTGTAACGATCTTGCGCGTCTATATTTACAAGTGTGTGGGCAGTTCGTGTATTGATTATTCGATGACGAGACCTCGTAAGAGTCCCGTATCGTCATTTTTCGTCACTACCTACCCGTACCTCCCCCCCGTGCAGGGAGTGGGTAATTTGCGCGCCTGCTGCCTTCCTTGGATGTGGTAGCAGTTTCTCAGGCTCCCTCACCGGAATCGAACCCTGATTCCCCGTTACCCGCGACAAACAATGGTAGTCGCAGAAACTCATTCCGATTACGAGACCTCGTAAGAGTCCCGTATCGTTATTTTTCGTCACTACCTTCCCCCCTACCTCCCCCCGTGCGGGGTACAATATTGATATGATATTAAAAAAATACCATTAATAAATAACATAATAAAAGACCACCACTTTTATAGAGACATAACGCCACATAATTATAAAAAGTATAGTGTGTGGATCTAATCAACCACCAATGGCACCAGACCCTCAATGCCCTTAAATTTTACCTCGTTAAAATATTTAAAGTGTACTCATTCCGATTGCGAGACCTCGTAAGAGTCCCGTATCGTTATTTTTCGTCACTACCTACCCGTACCTCCCTGTGCGGGGTACAATATTGATATGATATTAAAATAATACCATTAATAAATAACATAATAAAAGACCACCACTTTTATAGAGACATAACGCCACTGTGTGGCGCCGCCATCAGTCTCCTTAGACTCGGTACTTTGTCGTCACCGTCGACTTCGCACCTTCGCCCCATATAGTAGTGGCGCGGCGCGACGGGCCTAATGTGTCTAAAAAAAAAAAAAAAAAAATTAAATTAATTGTTATTTTACAATATCTTCTAATATGAATAAGAGTACTTTGTATTGGTACGTTTTGTTTTTTGTTTTTTTTTTTTTTAAACGGAACTGAACCTAAGTGACCGGCCTGCGGCCGGGCACCCGTCTTATTCATATTCTAACCTAACCTAACCTATCCAAACCTTTTAAAACTAGTTTGGATAACTTTAGACCTAAGCCCACCGGCAACTACGACTAACTAATCACTGATCTAGCTATCTGGCTTTCATCAGTGCATCAACAGCAGCATAACTAGTATTAAAATAGTAATGAGTTTTTATTAATGCATATATTCACATTAAATCTTGAATCTAAAGTCTAAAGGAATCAAAACTAGATTTAGGTTAGGTTAGGTTAGAACATGAATACGAGGGGTGCCCGGCCGCAGGCCGGGCACTTGGGTTCAGTTCAGTCAAAAATTATATATTATTTACTATTATTTATATTTGAATGAGAATGAAAAATAGCAATTATTTTGAATAGTTTTCAGAATGAGACAGACGGGTGTGGTAGGGTAAAATCTCCAATTTAAAGTTCCCTTATTGCGTATATGTTATGTGTGTTTGCATAGTAGTTTACTATGATGGTAAGCGGTTCGTGTAACGATCTTGCGCGTCTATATTTACAAGTGTGTGGGCAGTTCGTGTATTGATTATTCGATGACGAGACCTCGTAAGAGTCCCGTATCGTTATTTTACGTCACTACCTACCCGTACCTCCCCCCCCGTGCAGGGAGTGGGTAATTTGCGCGCCTGCTGCCTTCCTTGGATGTGGTAGCAGTTTCTCAGGCTCCCTCACCGGAATCGAACCCTGATTCCCCGTTACCCGCGACAAACAATGGTAGTCGCAGAAACTCATTCCGATTACGAGACCTCGTAAGAGTCCCGTATCGTTATTTTTCGTCACTACCTACCCCCCTACCTCCCCCCGTGCGGGGTACAATATTGATATGATATTAAAAAAATACCATTAATAAATAACATAATAAAAGACCACCACTTTTATAGAGACATAACGCCACATAATTATAAAAAGTATAGTGTGTGGATCTAATCAACCACCACTGGCACCAGACCCTCAATGCCCTTAAATTTTACCTCGTTAAAATATTTAAAGTGTACTCATTCCGATTGCGAGACCTCGTAAGAGTCCCGTATCGTTATTTTTCGTCACTACCTACCCGTACCTCCCCCCTGTGCGGGGTACAATATTGATATGATATTAAAATAATACCATTAATAAATAACATAATAAAAGACCACCACTTTTATAGAGACATAACGCCACAGTGTGGCGCCGCCATCAGTCTCCTTAGACTCGGTACTTTGTCGTCGCCGTCGACTTCGCACCTTCGCCCCATATAGTAGTGGCGCGGCGCGACGGGCCTAATGTGTAAGTGAAAAAAAAAATTAAATTAATTGTTATTTTACAATATCTTCTAATATGAATAAGAGTACTTTGTATTGGTACGTTTTTTTTTTTTTTTTTTTTTAAACGGAACTGAACCTAAGTGACCGGCCTGCGACCGGGCACCCGTCTTATTCATGTTCTAACCTAACCTAACCTATCCAAACCTTTTAAAACTAGTTTGGATTCCTTTAGACCTCAGCCCACCGGCAACTACGACTAACTAAACACTGATCTAGCTATCTGGCTTTCATCAGTGCATCAACAGCAGCATAACTAGTATTAAAATAGTAATGAGTTTTTATTAATGCATATATTCACATTAAATCTTGAATCTAAAGTCTAAAGGTGTCAAAACTAGATTTAGGTTAGGTTAGGTTAGGTTAGAACATGAATACGAGGGGTGCCCGGCCACAGGCCGGGCACTTGGGTTCAGTTCAGTCAAAAATTATATATTATTTACTATTATTTATATTTGAATGAGAATGAAAAATAGCAATTATTTTGAATAGTTTTCAGAATGAGACAGACGGGTGTGGTAGGGTAAAATCTCCAATTTAAAGTTCCCTTATTGCGTATATGTTATGTGTGTTTGCATAGTAGTTTACTATGATGGTAAGCGGTTCGTGTAACGATCTTGCGCGTCTATATTTACAAGTGTGTGGGCAGTTCGTGTATTGATTATTCGATGACGAGACCTCGTAAGAGTCCCGTATCGTTATTTTTCGTCACTACCTACCCGTACCTCCCCCCCCGTGCAGGGAGTGGGTAATTTGCGCGCCTGCTGCCTTCCTTGGATGTGGTAGCAGTTTCTCAGGCTCCCTCACCGGAATCGAACCCTGATTCCCCGTTACCCGCGACAAACAATGGTAGTCGCAGAAACTCATTCCGATTACGAGACCTCGTAAGAGTCCCGTATCGTTATTTTTCGTCACTACCTACCCCCCTACCTCCCCCCGTGCGGGGTACAATATTGATATGATATTAAAAAAATACCATTAATAAATAACATAATAAAAGACCACCACTTTTATAGAGACATAACGCCACATAATTATAAAAAGTATAGTGTGTGGATCTAATCAACCACCACTGGCACCAGACCCTCAATGCCCTTAAATTTTACCTCGTTAAAATATTTAAAGTGTACTCATTCCGATTGCGAAACCTCGTAAGAGTCCCGTATCGTTATTTTTCGTCACTACCTACCCGTACCTCCCCCCTGTGCGGGGTACAATATTGATATGATATTAAAATAATACCATTAATAAATAACATAATAAAAGACCACCACTTTTATAGAGACATAACGCCACAGTGTGGCGCCGCCATCAGTCTCCTTAGACTCGGTACTTTGTCGTCGCCGTCGACTTCGCACCTTCGCCCCATATAGTAGTGGCGCGGCGCGACGGGCCTAATGTGTAAGTGAAAAAAAAAAAAAAAAAATTAAATTAATTGTTATTTTACAATATCTTCTAATATGAATAAGAGTACTTTGTATTGGTACGTTTTTTTTTTTTTTTTTTTTTTTAAACGGAACTGAACCTAAGTGACCGGCCTGCGACCGGGCCCCCGTCTTATTCATGTTCTAACCTAACCTAACCTATCCAAACCTTTTAAAACTAGTTTGGATTCCTTTAGACCTCAGCCCACCGGCAACTACGACTAACTAAACACTGATCTAGCTATCTGGCTTTCATCAGTGCATCAACAGCAGCATAACTAGTATTAAAATAGTAATGAGTTTTTATTAATGCATATATTCACATTAAATCTTGAATCTAAAGTCTAAAGGTGTCAAAACTAGATTTAGGTTAGGTTAGGTTAGAACATGAATACGAGGGGTGCCCGGCCACAGGCCGGGCACTTGGGTTCAGTTCAGTCAAAAATTATATATTATTTACTATTATTTATATTTGAATGAGAATGAAAAATAGCAATTATTTTGAATAGTTTTCAGAATGAGACAGACGGGTGTGGTAGGGTAAAATCTCCAATTTAAAGTTCCCTTATTGCGTATATGTTATGTGTGTTTGCATAGTAGTTTACTATGATGGTAAGCGGTTCGTGTAACGATCTTGCGCGTCTATATTTACAAGTGTGTGGGCAGTTCGTGTATTGATTATTCGATGACGAGACCTCGTAAGAGTCCCGTATCGTCATTTTTCGTCACTACCTACCCGTACCTCCCCCCCGTGCAGGGAGTGGGTAATTTGCGCGCCTGCTGCCTTCCTTGGATGTGGTAGCAGTTTCTCAGGCTCCCTCACCGGAATCGAACCCTGATTCCCCGTTACCCGCGACAAACAATGGTAGTCGCAGAAACTCATTCCGATTACGAGACCTCGTAAGAGTCCCGTATCGTTATTTTTCGTCACTACCTACCCCCCTACCTCCCCCCGTGCGGGGTACAATATTGATATGATATTAAAAAAATACCATTAATAAATAACATAATAAAAGACCACCACTTTTATAGAGACATAACGCCACATAATTATAAAAAGTATAGTGTGTGGATCTAATCAACCACCACTGGCACCAGACCCTCAATGCCCTTAAATTTTACCTCGTTAAAATATTTAAAGTGTACTCATTCCGATTGCGAGACCTCGTAAGAGTCCCGTATCGTTATTTTTCGTCACTACCTACCCGTACCTCCCCCCTGTGCGGGGTACAATATTGATATGATATTAAAATAATACCATTAATAAATAACATAATAAAAGACCACCACTTTTATAGAGACATAACGCCACAGTGTGGCGCCGCCATCAGTCTCCTTAGACTCGGTACTTTGTCGTCGCCGTCGACTTCGCACCTTCGCCCCATATAGTAGTGGCGCGGCGCGACGGGCCTAATGTGTAAGTGAAAAAAAAAAAAAAAAAATTAAATTAATTGTTATTTTACAATATCTTCTAATATGAATAAGAGTACTTTGTATTGGTACGTTTTTTTTTTTTTTTTTTTTTTAAACGGAACTGAACCTAAGTGACCGGCCTGCGGCCGGGCACCCGTCTTATTCATGTTCTAACCTAACCTAACCTATCCAAACCTTTTAAAACTAGTTTGGATTCCTTTAGACCTCAGCCCACCGGCAACTACGACTAACTAAACACTGATCTAGCTATCTGGCTTTCATCAGTGCATCAACAGCAGCATAACTAGTATTAAAATAGTAATGAGTTTTTATTAATGCATATATTCACATTAAATCTTGAATCTAAAGTCTAAAGGTGTCAAAACTAGATTTAGGTTAGGTTAGGTTAGGTTAGAACATGAATACGAGGGGTGCCCGGCCACAGGCCGGGCACTTGGGTTCAGTTCAGTCAAAAATTATATATTATTTACTATTATTTATATTTGAATGAGAATGAAAAATAGCAATTATTTTGAATAGTTTTCAGAATGAGACAGACGGGTGTGGTAGGGTAAAATCTCCAATTTAAAGTTCCCTTATTGCGTATATGTTATGTGTGTTTGCATAGTAGTTTACTATGATGGTAAGCGGTTCGTGTAACGATCTTGCGCGTCTATATTTACAAGTGTGTGGGCAGTTCGTGTATTGATTATTCGATGACGAGACCTCGTAAGAGTCCCGTATCGTTATTTTTCGTCACTACCTACCCGTACCTCCCCCCCCGTGCAGGGAGTGGGTAATTTGCGCGCCTGCTGCCTTCCTTGGATGTGGTAGCAGTTTCTCAGGCTCCCTCACCGGAATCGAACCCTGATTCCCCGTTACCCGCGACAAACAATGGTAGTCGCAGAAACTCATTCCGATTACGAGACCTCGTAAGAGTCCCGTATCGTTATTTTTCGTCACTACCTACCCCCCTACCTCCCCCCGTGCGGGGTACAATATTGATATGATATTAAAAAAATACCATTAATAAATAACATAATAAAAGACCACCACTTTTATAGAGACATAACGCCACATAATTATAAAAAGTATAGTGTGTGGATCTAATCAACCACCACTGGCACCAGACCCTCAATGCCCTTAAATTTTACCTCGTTAAAATATTTAAAGTGTACTCATTCCGATTGCGAGACCTCGTAAGAGTCCCGTATCGTTATTTTTCGTCACTACCTACCCGTACCTCCCCCCTGTGCGGGGTACAATATTGATATGATATTAAAATAATACCATTAATAAATAACATAATAAAAGACCACCACTTTTATAGAGACATAACGCCACAGTGTGGCGCCGCCATCAGTCTCCTTAGACTCGGTACTTTGTCGTCGCCGTCGACTTCGCACCTTCGCCCCATATAGTAGTGGCGCGGCGCGACGGGCCTAATGTGTAAGTGAAAAAAAAAAAAAAAAAATTAAATTAATTGTTATTTTACAATATCTTCTAATATGAATAAGAGTACTTTGTATTGGTACGTTTTTTTTTTTTTTTTTTTTTTAAACGGAACTGAACCTAAGTGACCGGCCTGCGACCGGGCACCCGTCTTATTCATGTTCTAACCTAACCTAACCTATCCAAACCTTTTAAAACTAGTTTGGATTCCTTTAGACCTCAGCCCACCGGCAACTACGACTAACTAAACACTGATCTAGCTATCTGGCTTTCATCAGTGCATCAACAGCAGCATAACTAGTATTAAAATAGTAATGAGTTTTTATTAATGCATATATTCACATTAAATCTTGAATCTAAAGTCTAAAGGTGTCAAAACTAGATTTAGGTTAGGTTAGGTTAGGTTAGAACATGAATACGAGGGGTGCCCGGCCACAGGCCGGGCACTTGGGTTCAGTTCAGTCAAAAATTATATATTATTTACTATTATTTATATTTGAATGAGAATGAAAAATAGCAATTATTTTGAATAGTTTTCAGAATGAGACAGACGGGTGTGGTAGGGTAAAATCTCCAATTTAAAGTTCCCTTATTGCGTATATGTTATGTGTGTTTGCATAGTAGTTTACTATGATGGTAAGCGGTTCGTGTAACGATCTTGCGCGTCTATATTTACAAGTGTGTGGGCAGTTCGTGTATTGATTATTCGATGACGAGACCTCGTAAGAGTCCCGTATCGTTATTTTTCGTCACTACCTACCCGTACCTCCCCCCCCGTGCAGGGAGTGGGTAATTTGCGCGCCTGCTGCCTTCCTTGGATGTGGTAGCAGTTTCTCAGGCTCCCTCACCGGAATCGAACCCTGATTCCCCGTTACCCGCGACAAACAATGGTAGTCGCAGAAACTCATTCCGATTACGAGACCTCGTAAGAGTCCCGTATCGTTATTTTTCGTCACTACCTACCCCCCTACCTCCCCCCGTGCGGGGTACAATATTGATATGATATTAAAAAAATACCATTAATAAATAACATAATAAAAGACCACCACTTTTATAGAGACATAACGCCACATAATTATAAAAAGTATAGTGTGTGGATCTAATCAACCACCACTGGCACCAGACCCTCAATGCCCTTAAATTTTACCTCGTTAAAATATTTAAAGTGTACTCATTCCGATTGCGAGACCTCGTAAGAGTCCCGTATCGTTATTTTTCGTCACTACCTACCCGTACCTCCCTGTGCGGGGTACAATATTGATATGATATTAAAATAATACCATTAATAAATAACATAATAAAAGACCACCACTTTTATAGAGACATAACGCCACTGTGTGGCGCCGCCATCAGTCTCCTTAGACTCGGTACTTTGTCGTCACCGTCGACTTCGCACCTTCGCCCCATATAGTAGTGGCGCGGCGCGACGGGCCTAATGTGTCTAAAAAAAAAAAAAAAAAAATTAAATTAATTGTTATTTTACAATATCTTCTAATATGAATAAGAGTACTTTGTATTGGTACGTTTTGTTTTTTGTTTTTTTTTTTTTTTAAACGGAACTGAACCTAAGTGACCGGCCTGCGGCCGGGCACCCGTCTTATTCATATTCTAACCTAACCTAACCTATCCAAACCTTTTA
The DNA here is from genome assembly GCF_905163445.1 of Pararge aegeria. Taxonomy (NCBI): domain Eukaryota; kingdom Metazoa; phylum Arthropoda; class Insecta; order Lepidoptera; family Nymphalidae; genus Pararge; species Pararge aegeria. The sequence continues at coordinate 9,912 of NC_053194.1, forward strand.
AAACTAGTTTGGATAACTTTAGACCTAAGCCCACCGGCAACTACGACTAACTAATCACTGATCTAGCTATCTGGCTTTCATCAGTGCATCAACAGCAGCATAACTAGTATTAAAATAGTAATGAGTTTTTATTAATGCATATATTCACATTAAATCTTGAATCTAAAGTCTAAAGGAATCAAAACTAGATTTAGGTTAGGTTAGGTTAGAACATGAATACGAGGGGTGCCCGGCCGCAGGCCGGGCACTTGGGTTCAGTTCAGTCAAAAATTATATATTATTTACTATTATTTATATTTGAATGAGAATGAAAAATAGCAATTATTTTGAATAGTTTTCAGAATGAGACAGACGGGTGTGGTAGGGTAAAATCTCCAATTTAAAGTTCCCTTATTGCGTATATGTTATGTGTGTTTGCATAGTAGTTTACTATGATGGTAAGCGGTTCGTGTAACGATCTTGCGCGTCTATATTTACAAGTGTGTGGGCAGTTCGTGTATTGATTATTCGATGACGAGACCTCGTAAGAGTCCCGTATCGTCATTTTTCGTCACTACCTACCCGTACCTCCCCCCCGTGCAGGGAGTGGGTAATTTGCGCGCCTGCTGCCTTCCTTGGTTGTGGTAGCAGTTTCTCAGGCTCCCTCACCGGAATCGAACCCTGATTCCCCGTTACCCGCGACAAACAATGGTAGTCGCAGAAACTCATTCCGATTACGAGACCTCGTAAGAGTCCCGTATCGTTATTTTTCGTCACTACCTTCCCCCCTACCTCCCCCCGTGCGGGGTACAATATTGATATGATATTAAAAAAATACCATTAATAAATAACATAATAAAAGACCACCACTTTTATAGAGACATAACGCCACATAATTATAAAAAGTATAGTGTGTGGATCTAATCAACCACCAATGGCACCAGACCCTCAATGCCCTTAAATTTTACCTCGTTAAAATATTTAAAGTGTACTCATTCCGATTGCGAGACCTCGTAAGAGTCCCGTATCGTTATTTTTCGTCACTACCTACCCGTACCTCCCTGTGCGGGGTACAATATTGATATGATATTAAAATAATACCATTAATAAATAACATAATAAAAGACCACCACTTTTATAGAGACATAACGCCACTGTGTGGCGCCGCCATCAGTCTCCTTAGACTCGGTACTTTGTCGTCGCCGTCGACTTCGCACCTTCGCCCCATATAGTAGTGGCGCGGCGCGACGGGCCTAATGTGTAAGTGAAAAAAAAAAAAAAAAAATTAAATTAATTGTTATTTTACAATATCTTCTAATATGAATAAGAGTACTTTGTATTGGTACTTTTTTTTTTTTTTTTTTTTTTTAAACGGAACTGAACCTAAGTGACCGGCCTGCGACCGGGCACCCGTCTTATTCATGTTCTAACCTAACCTAACCTATCCAAACCTTTTAAAACTAGTTTGGATTCCTTTAGACCTCAGCCCACCGGCAACTACGACTAACTAAACACTGATCTAGCTATCTGGCTTTCATCAGTGCATCAACAGCAGCATAACTAGTATTAAAATAGTAATGAGTTTTTATTAATGCATATATTCACATTAAATCTTGAATCTAAAGTCTAAAGGTGTCAAAACTAGATTTAGGTTAGGTTAGGTTAGAACATGAATACGAGGGGTGCCCGGCCACAGGCCGGGCACTTGGGTTCAGTTCAGTCAAAAATTATATATTATTTACTATTATTTATATTTGAATGAGAATGAAAAATAGCAATTATTTTGAATAGTTTTCAGAATGAGACAGACGGGTGTGGTAGGGTAAAATCTCCAATTTAAAGTTCCCTTATTGCGTATATGTTATGTGTGTTTGCATAGTAGTTTACTATAATGGTAAGCGGTTCGTGTAACGATCTTGCGCGTCTATATTTACAAGTGTGTGGGCAGTTCGTGTATTGATTATTCGATGACGAGACCTCGTAAGAGTCCCGTATCGTCATTTTTCGTCACTACCTACCCGTACCTCCCCCCCGTGCAGGGAGTGGGTAATTTGCGCGCCTGCTGCCTTCCTTGGATGTGGTAGCAGTTTCTCAGGCTCCCTCACCGGAATCGAACCCTGATTCCCCGTTACCCGCGACAAACAATGGTAGTCGCAGAAACTCATTCCGATTACGAGACCTCGTAAGAGTCCCGTATCGTTATTTTTCGTCACTACCTTCCCCCCTACCTCCCCCCGTGCGGGGTACAATATTGATATGATATTAAAAAAATACCATTAATAAATAACATAATAAAAGACCACCACTTTTATAGAGACATAACGCCACATAATTATAAAAAGTATAGTGTGTGGATCTAATCAACCACCAATGGCACCAGACCCTCAATGCCCTTAAATTTTACCTCGTTAAAATATTTAAAGTGTACTCATTCCGATTGCGAGACCTCGTAAGAGTCCCGTATCGTTATTTTTCGTCACTACCTACCCGTACCTCCCTGTGCGGGGTACAATATTGATATGATATTAAAATAATACCATTAATAAATAACATAATAAAAGACCACCACTTTTATAGAGACATAACGCCACTGTGTGGCGCCGCCATCAGTCTCCTTAGACTCGGTACTTTGTCGTCACCGTCGACTTCGCACCTTCGCCCCATATAGTAGTGGCGCGGCGCGACGGGCCTAATGTGTCTAAAAAAAAAAAAAAAAAAATTAAATTAATTGTTATTTTACAATATCTTCTAATATGAATAAGAGTACTTTGTATTGGTACGTTTTGTTTTTTGTTTTTTTTTTTTTTTAAACGGAACTGAACCTAAGTGACCGGCCTGCGGCCGGGCACCCGTCTTATTCATATTCTAACCTAACCTAACCTATCCAAACCTTTTAAAACTAGTTTGGATAACTTTAGACCTAAGCCCACCGGCAACTACGACTAACTAATCACTGATCTAGCTATCTGGCTTTCATCAGTGCATCAACAGCAGCATAACTAGTATTAAAATAGTAATGAGTTTTTATTAATGCATATATTCACATTAAATCTTGAATCTAAAGTCTAAAGGAATCAAAACTAGATTTAGGTTAGGTTAGGTTAGAACATGAATACGAGGGGTGCCCGGCCGCAGGCCGGGCACTTGGGTTCAGTTCAGTCAAAAATTATATATTATTTACTATTATTTATATTTGAATGAGAATGAAAAATAGCAATTATTTTGAATAGTTTTCAGAATGAGACAGACGGGTGTGGTAGGGTAAAATCTCCAATTTAAAGTTCCCTTATTGCGTATATGTTATGTGTGTTTGCATAGTAGTTTACTATGATGGTAAGCGGTTCGTGTAACGATCTTGCGCGTCTATATTTACAAGTGTGTGGGCAGTTCGTGTATTGATTATTCGATGACGAGACCTCGTAAGAGTCCCGTATCGTCATTTTTCGTCACTACCTACCCGTACCTCCCCCCCGTGCAGGGAGTGGGTAATTTGCGCGCCTGCTGCCTTCCTTGGATGTGGTAGCAGTTTCTCAGGCTCCCTCACCGGAATCGAACCCTGATTCCCCGTTACCCGCGACAAACAATGGTAGTCGCAGAAACTCATTCCGATTACGAGACCTCGTAAGAGTCCCGTATCGTTATTTTTCGTCACTACCTTCCCCCCTACCTCCCCCCGTGCGGGGTACAATATTGATATGATATTAAAAAAATACCATTAATAAATAACATAATAAAAGACCACCACTTTTATAGAGACATAACGCCACATAATTATAAAAAGTATAGTGTGTGGATCTAATCAACCACCAATGGCACCAGACCCTCAATGCCCTTAAATTTTACCTCGTTAAAATATTTAAAGTGTACTCATTCCGATTGCGAGACCTCGTAAGAGTCCCGTATCGTTATTTTTCGTCACTACCTACCCGTACCTCCCTGTGCGGGGTACAATATTGATATGATATTAAAATAATACCATTAATAAATAACATAATAAAAGACCACCACTTTTATAGAGACATAACGCCACTGTGTGGCGCCGCCATCAGTCTCCTTAGACTCGGTACTTTGTCGTCGCCGTCGACTTCGCACCTTCGCCCCATATAGTAGTGGCGCGGCGCGACGGGCCTAATGTGTAAGTGAAAAAAAAAAAAAAAAAATTAAATTAATTGTTATTTTACAATATCTTCTAATATGAATAAGAGTACTTTGTATTGGTACGTTTTTTTTTTTTTTTTTTTTTTAAACGGAACTGAACCTAAGTGACCGGCCTGCGACCGGGCACCCGTCTTATTCATGTTCTAACCTAACCTAACCTATCCAAACCTTTTAAAACTAGTTTGGATTCCTTTAGACCTCAGCCCACCGGCAACTACGACTAACTAAACACTGATCTAGCTATCTGGCTTTCATCAGTGCATCAACAGCAGCATAACTAGTATTAAAATAGTAATGAGTTTTTATTAATGCATATATTCACATTAAATCTTGAATCTAAAGTCTAAAGGTGTCAAAACTAGATTTAGGTTAGGTTAGGTTAGAACATGAATACGAGGGGTGCCCGGCCACAGGCCGGGCACTTGGGTTCAGTTCAGTCAAAAATTATATATTATTTACTATTATTTATATTTGAATGAGAATGAAAAATAGCAATTATTTTGAATAGTTTTCAGAATGAGACAGACGGGTGTGGTAGGGTAAAATCTCCAATTTAAAGTTCCCTTATTGCGTATATGTTATGTGTGTTTGCATAGTAGTTTACTATGATGGTAAGCGGTTCGTGTAACGATCTTGCGCGTCTATATTTACAAGTGTGTGGGCAGTTCGTGTATTGATTATTCGATGACGAGACCTCGTAAGAGTCCCGTATCGTCATTTTTCGTCACTACCTACCCGTACCTCCCCCCCATGCAGGGAGTGGGTAATTTGCGCGCCTGCTGCCTTCCTTGGATGTGGTAGCAGTTTCTCAGGCTCCCTCACCGGAATCGAACCCTGATTCCCCGTTACCCGCGACAAACAATGGTAGTCGCAGAAACTCATTCCGATTACGAGACCTCGTAAGAGTCCCGTATCGTTATTTTTCGTCACTACCTTCCCCCCTACCTCCCCCCGTGCGGGGTACAATATTGATATGATATTAAAAAAATACCATTAATAAATAACATAATAAAAGACCACCACTTTTATAGAGACATAACGCCACATAATTATAAAAAGTATAGTGTGTGGATCTAATCAACCACCAATGGCACCAGACCCTCAATGCCCTTAAATTTTACCTCGTTAAAATATTTAAAGTGTACTCATTCCGATTGCGAGACCTCGTAAGAGTCCCGTATCGTTATTTTTCGTCACTACCTACCCGTACCTCCCTGTGCGGGGTACAATATTGATATGATATTAAAATAATACCATTAATAAATAACATAATAAAAGACCACCACTTTTATAGAGACATAACGCCACTGTGTGGCGCCGCCATCAGTCTCCTTAGACTCGGTACTTTGTCGTCACCGTCGACTTCGCACCTTCGCCCCATATAGTAGTGGCGCGGCGCGACGGGCCTAATGTGTCTAAAAAAAAAAAAAAAAAAATTAAATTAATTGTTATTTTACAATATCTTCTAATATGAATAAGAGTACTTTGTATTGGTACGTTTTGTTTTTTGTTTTTTTTTTTTTTTAAACGGAACTGAACCTAAGTGACCGGCCTGCGGCCGGGCACCCGTCTTATTCATATTCTAACCTAACCTAACCTATCCAAACCTTTTAAAACTAGTTTGGATAACTTTAGACCTAAGCCCACCGGCAACTACGACTAACTAATCACTGATCTAGCTATCTGGCTTTCATCAGTGCATCAACAGCAGCATAACTAGTATTAAAATAGTAATGAGTTTTTATTAATGCATATATTCACATTAAATCTTGAATCTAAAGTCTAAAGGAATCAAAACTAGATTTAGGTTAGGTTAGGTTAGAACATGAATACGAGGGGTGCCCGGCCGCAGGCCGGGCACTTGGGTTCAGTTCAGTCAAAAATTATATATTATTTACTATTATTTATATTTGAATGAGAATGAAAAATAGCAATTATTTTGAATAGTTTTCAGAATGAGACAGACTGGTGTGGTAGGGTAAAATCTCCAATTTAAAGTTCCCTTATTGCGTATATGTTATGTGTGTTTGCATAGTAGTTTACTATGATGGTAAGCGGTTCGTGTAACGATCTTGCGCGTCTATATTTACAAGTGTGTGGGCAGTTCGTGTATTGATTATTCGATGACGAGACCTCGTAAGAGTCCCGTATCGTTATTTTACGTCACTACCTACCCGTACCTCCCCCCCCGTGCAGGGAGTGGGTAATTTGCGCGCCTGCTGCCTTCCTTGGATGTGGTAGCAGTTTCTCAGGCTCCCTCACCGGAATCGAACCCTGATTCCCCGTTACCCGCGACAAACAATGGTAGTCGCAGAAACTCATTCCGATTACGAGACCTCGTAAGAGTCCCGTATCGTTATTTTTCGTCACTACCTACCCCCCTACCTCCCCCCGTGCGGGGTACAATATTGATATGATATTAAAAAAATACCATTAATAAATAACATAATAAAAGACCACCACTTTTATAGAGACATAACGCCACATAATTATAAAAAGTATAGTGTGTGGATCTAATCAACCACCACTGGCACCAGACCCTCAATGCCCTTAAATTTTACCTCGTTAAAATATTTAAAGTGTACTCATTCCGATTGCGAGACCTCGTAAGAGTCCCGTATCGTTATTTTTCGTCACTATCTACCCGTACCTCCCCCCTGTGCGGGGTACAATATTGATATGATATTAAAATAATACCATTAATAAATAACATAATAAAAGACCACCACTTTTATAGAGACATAACGCCACATAATTATAAAAAGTATAGTGTGTGGATCTAATCAACCACCAATGGCACCAGACCCTCAATGCCCTTAAATTTTACCTCGTTAAAATATTTAAAGTGTACTCATTCCGATTGCGAGACCTCGTAAGAGTCCCGTATCGTTATTTTTCGTCACTACCTACCCGTACCTCCCTGTGCGGGGTACAATATTGATATGATATTAAAATAATACCATTAATAAATAACATAATAAAAGACCACCACTTTTATAGAGACATAACGCCACTGTGTGGCGCCGCCATCAGTCTCCTTAGACTCGGTACTTTGTCGTCACCGTCGACTTCGCACCTTCGCCCCATATAGTAGTGGCGCGGCGCGACGGGCCTAATGTGTCTAAAAAAAAAAAAAAAAAAATTAAATTAATTGTTATTTTACAATATCTTCTAATATGAATAAGAGTACTTTGTATTGGTACGTTTTGTTTTTTGTTTTTTTTTTTTTTTAAACGGAACTGAACCTAAGTGACCGGCCTGCGGCCGGGCACCCGTCTTATTCATATTCTAACCTAACCTAACCTATCCAAACCTTTTAAAACTAGTTTGGATAACTTTAGACCTAAGCCCACCGGCAACTACGACTAACTAATCACTGATCTAGCTATCTGGCTTTCATCAGTGCATCAACAGCAGCATAACTAGTATTAAAATAGTAATGAGTTTTTATTAATGCATATATTCACATTAAATCTTGAATCTAAAGTCTAAAGGAATCAAAACTAGATTTAGGTTAGGTTAGGTTAGAACATGAATACGAGGGGTGCCCGGCCGCAGGCCGGGCACTTGGGTTCAGTTCAGTCAAAAATTATATATTATTTACTATTATTTATATTTGAATGAGAATGAAAAATAGCAATTATTTTGAATAGTTTTCAGAATGAGACAGACTGGTGTGGTAGGGTAAAATCTCCAATTTAAAGTTCCCTTATTGCGTATATGTTATGTGTGTTTGCATAGTAGTTTACTATGATGGTAAGCGGTTCGTGTAACGATCTTGCGCGTCTATATTTACAAGTGTGTGGGCAGTTCGTGTATTGATTATTCGATGACGAGACCTCGTAAGAGTCCCGTATCGTTATTTTACGTCACTACCTACCCGTACCTCCCCCCCCGTGCAGGGAGTGGGTAATTTGCGCGCCTGCTGCCTTCCTTGGATGTGGTAGCAGTTTCTCAGGCTCCCTCACCGGAATCGAACCCTGATTCCCCGTTACCCGCGACAAACAATGGTAGTCGCAGAAACTCATTCCGATTACGAGACCTCGTAAGAGTCCCGTATCGTTATTTTTCGTCACTACCTACCCCCCTACCTCCCCCCGTGCGGGGTACAATATTGATATGATATTAAAAAAATACCATTAATAAATAACATAATAAAAGACCACCACTTTTATAGAGACATAACGCCACATAATTATAAAAAGTATAGTGTGTGGATCTAATCAACCACCACTGGCACCAGACCCTCAATGCCCTTAAATTTTACCTCGTTAAAATATTTAAAGTGTACTCATTCCGATTGCGAGACCTCGTAAGAGTCCCGTATCGTTATTTTTCGTCACTATCTACCCGTACCTCCCCCCTGTGCGGGGTACAATATTGATATGATATTAAAATAATACCATTAATAAATAACATAATAAAAGACCACCACTTTTATAGAGACATAACGCCACAGTGTGGCGCCGCCATCAGTCTCCTTAGACTCGGTACTTTGTCGTCGCCGTCGACTTCGCACCTTCGCCCCATATAGTAGTGGCGCGGCGCGACGGGCCTAATGTGTAAGTGAAAAAAAAAAAAAAAAAATTAAATTAATTGTTATTTTACAATATCTTCTAATATGAATAAGAGTACTTTGTATTGGTACGTTTTTTTTTTTTTTTTTTTTTAAACGGAACTGAACCTAAGTGACCGGCCTGCGACCGGGCACCCGTCTTATTCATGTTCTAACCTAACCTAACCTATCCAAACCTTTTAAAACTAGTTTGGATTCCTTTAGACCTCAGCCCACCGGCAACTACGACTAACTAAACACTGATCTAGCTATCTGGCTTTCATCAGTGCATCAACAGCAGCATAACTAGTATTAAAATAGTAATGAGTTTTTATTAATGCATATATTCACATTAAATCTTGAATCTAAAGTCTAAAGGTGTCAAAACTAGATTTAGGTTAGGTTAGGTTAGAACATGAATACGAGGGGTGCCCGGCCACAGGCCGGGCACTTGGGTTCAGTTCAGTCAAAAATTATATATTATTTACTATTATTTATATTTGAATGAGAATGAAAAATAGCAATTATTTTGAATAGTTTTCAGAATGAGACAGACGGGTGTGGTAGGGTAAAATCTCCAATTTAAAGTTCCCTTATTGCGTATATGTTATGTGTGTTTGCATAGTAGTTTACTATGATGGTAAGCGGTTCGTGTAACGATCTTGCGCGTCTATATTTACAAGTGTGTGGGCAGTTCGTGTATTGATTATTCGATGACGAGACCTCGTAAGAGTCCCGTATCGTCATTTTTCGTCACTACCTACCCGTACCTCCCCCCCGTGCAGGGAGTGGGTAATTTGCGCGCCTGCTGCCTTCCTTGGATGTGGTAGCAGTTTCTCAGGCTCCCTCACCGGAATCGAACCCTGATTCCCCGTTACCCGCGACAAACAATGGTAGTCGCAGAAACTCATTCCGATTACGAGACCTCGTAAGAGTCCCGTATCGTTATTTTTCGTCACTACCTTCCCCCCTACCTCCCCCCGTGCGGGGTACAATATTGATATGTTATTAAAAAAATACCATTAATAAATAACATAATAAAAGACCACCACTTTTATAGAGACATAACGCCACATAATTATAAAAAGTATAGTGTGTGGATCTAATCAACCACCACTGGCACCAGACCCTCAATGCCCTTAAATTTTACCTCGTTAAAATATTTAAAGTGTACTCATTCCGATTGCGAGACCTCGTAAGAGTCCCGTATCGTTATTTTTCGTCACTACCTACCCGTACCTCCCTGTGCGGGGTACAATATTGATATGATATTAAAATAATACCATTAATAAATAACATAATAAAAGACCACCACTTTTATAGAGACATAACGCCACTGTGTGGCGCCGCCATCAGTCTCCTTAGACTCGGTACTTTGTCGTCACCGTCGACTTCGCACCTTCGCCCCATATAGTAGTGGCGCGGCGCGACGGGCCTAATGTGTAAGTGAAAAAAAAAAAAAAAAATTAAATTAATTGTTATTTTACAATATCTTCTAATATGAATAAGAGTACTTTGTATTGGTACGTTTTTTTTTTTTTTTTAAACGGAACTGAACCTAAGTGACCGGCCTGCGACCGGGCACCCGTCTTATTCATGTTCTAACCTAACCTAACCTATCCAAACCTTTTAAAACTAGTTTGGATTCCTTTAGACCTCAGCCCACCGGCAACTACGACTAACTAAACACTGATCTAGCTATCTGGCTTTCATCAGTGCATCAACAGCAGCATAACTAGTATTAAAATAGTAATGAGTTTTTATTAATGCATATATTCACATTAAATCTTGAATCTAAAGTCTAAAGGAATCAAAACTAGATTTAGGTTAGGTTAGAACATGAATACGAGGGGTGCCCGGCCGCAGGCCGGGCACTTGGGTTCAGTTCAGTCAAAAATTATATATTATTTACTATTATTTATATTTGAATGAGAATGAAAAATAGCAATTATTTTGAATAGTTTTCAGAATGAGACAGACGGGTGTGGTAGGGTAAAATCTCCAATTTAAAGTTCCCTTATTGCGTATATGTTATGTGTGTTTGCATAGTAGTTTACTATGATGGTAAGCGGTTCGTGTAACGATCTTGCGCGTCTATATTTACAAGTGTGTGGGCAGTTCGTGTATTGATTATTCGATGACGAGACCTCGTAAGAGTCCCGTATCGTTATTTTTCGTCACTACCTACCCGTACCTCCCCCCCCGTGCAGGGAGTGGGTAATTTGCGCGCCTGCTGCCTTCCTTGGATGTGGTAGCAGTTTCTCAGGCTCCCTCACCGGAATCGAACCCTGATTCCCCGTTACCCGCGACAAACAATGGTAGTCGCAGAAACTCATTCCGATTACGAGACCTCGTAAGAGTCCCGTATCGTTATTTTTCGTCACTACCTACCCCCCTACCTCCCCCCGTGCGGGGTACAATATTGATATGATATAAAAAAAATACCATTAATAAATAACATAATAAAAGACCACCACTTTTATAGAGACATAACGCCACATAATTATAAAAAGTATAGTGTGTGGATCTAATCAACCACCACTGGCACCAGACCCTCAATGCCCTTAAATTTTACCTCGTTAAAATATTTAAAGTGTACTCATTCCGATTGCGAGACCTCGTAAGAGTCCCGTATCGTTATTTTTCGTCACTACCTACCCGTACCTCCCCCCTGTGCGGGGTACAATATTGATATGATATTAAAATAATACCATTAATAAATAACATAATAAAAGACCACCACTTTTATAGAGGCATAACGCCACATAATTATAAAAAGTATAGTGTGTGGATCTAATCAACCACCACTGGCACCAGACCCTCAATGCCCTTAAATTTTACCTCGTTAAAATATTTAAAGTGTACTCATTCCGATTGCGAGACCTCGTAAGAGTCCCGTATCGTTATTTTTCGTCACTACCTACCCGTACCTCCCCCCTGTGCGGGGTACAATATTGATATGATATTAAAATTATACCATTAATAAATAACATAATAAAAGACCACCACTTTTATAGAGGCATATCGCCACTGTGTGGCGCCGCCATCAGTCTCCTTAGACTCGGTACTTTGTCGTCGCCGTCGACTTCGCACCTTCGCCCCATATAGTAGTGGCGCGGCGCGACGGGCCTAATGTGTAAGTGAAAAAAAAAAAAAAAAATTAAATTCTAATATGAATAAGAGTACTTTGTATTGGTACGTTTTGTTTTTTGTTTTTTTTTTTTTTAAACGGAACTGAACCTAAGTGACCGGCCTGCGGCCGGGCACCCGTCTTATTCATGTTCTAACCTAACCTAACCTATCCAAACCTTTTAAAACTAGTTTGGATTCCTTTAGACCTCAGCCCACCGGCAACTACGACTAACTAAACACTGATCTAGCTATCTGGCTTTCATCAGTGCATCAACAGCAGCATAACTAGTATTAAAATAGTAATGAGTTTTTATTAATGCATATATTCACATTAAATCTTGAATCTAAAGTCTAAAGGTGTAAAAACTAGATTTAGGTTAGGTTAGGTTAGAACATGAATACGAGGGGTGCCCGGCCACAGGCCGGTCACTTAGGTTCAGTTCCGTTTAAAAAAAAAAAAAAAAAAACGGAACTGAACCTAAGTGACTGGCCTGCGACCGGGCACCCGTCTTATTCATGTTCTAACCTAACCTAACCTATCCAAACCTTTTAAAACTAGTTTAGATTCCTTTAGACCTCAGCCCACCGGCAACTACGACTAACTAAACACTGATCTAGCTATCTGGCTTTCATCAGTGCATCAACAGCAGCATAACTAGTATTAAAATAGTAATGAGTTTTTATTAATGCATATATTCACATTAAATCTTGAATCTAAAGTCTAAAGGTGTCAAAACTAGATTTAGGTTAGGTTAGGTTAGGTTAGAACATGAATACGAGGGGTGCCCGGCCACAGGCCGGGCACTTGGGTTCAGTTCAGTCAAAAATTATATATTATTTACTATTATTTATATTTGAATGAGAATGAAAAATAGCAATTATTTTGAATAGTTTTCAGAATGAGACAGACGGGTGTGGTAGGGTAAAATCTCCAATTTAAAGTTCCCTTATTGCGTATATGTTATGTGTGTTTGCATAGTAGTTTACTATGATGGTAAGCGGTTCGTGTAACGATCTTGCGCGTCTATATTTACAAGTGTGTGGGCAGTTCGTGTATTGATTATTCGATGACGAGACCTCGTAAGAGTCCCGTATCGTTATTTTTCGTCACTACCTACCCGTACCTCCCCCCCCGTGCAGGGAGTGGGTAATTTGCGCGCCTGCTGCCTTCCTTGGATGTGGTAGCAGTTTCTCAGGCTCCCTCACCGGAATCGAACCCTGATTCCCCGTTACCCGCGACAAACAATGGTAGTCGCAGAAACTCATTCCGATTACGAGACCTCGTAAGAGTCCCGTATCGTTATTTTTCGTCACTACCTACCCCCCTACCTCCCCCCGTGCGGGGTACAATATTGATATGATATTAAAAAAATACCATTAATAAATAACATAATAAAAGACCACCACTTTTATAGAGACATAACGCCACATAATTATAAAAAGTATAGTGTGTGGATCTAATCAACCACCACTGGCACCAGACCCTCAATGCCCTTAAATTTTACCTCGTTAAAATATTTAAAGTGTACTCATTCCGATTGCGAGACCTCGTAAGAGTCCCGTATCGTTATTTTTCGTCACTACCTACCCGTACCTCCCCCCTGTGCGGGGTACAATATTGATATGATATTAAAATAATACCATTAATAAATAACATAATAAAAGACCACCACTTTTATAGAGGCATAACGCCACATAATTATAAAAAGTATAGTGTGTGGATCTAATCAACCACCACTGGCACCAGACCCTCAATGCCCTTAAATTTTACCTCGTTAAAATATTTAAAGTGTACTCATTCCGATTGCGAGACCTCGTAAGAGTCCCGTATCGTTATTTTTCGTCACTACCTACCCGTACCTCCCCCCTGTGCGGGGTACAATATTGATATGATATTAAAATTATACCATTAATAAATAACATAATAAAAGACCACCACTTTTATAGAGGCATATCGCCACTGTGTGGCGCCGCCATCAGTCTCCTTAGACTCGGTACTTTGTCGTCGCCGTCGACTTCGCACCTTCGCCCCATATAGTAGTGGCGCGGCGCGACGGGCCTAATGTGTAAGTGAAAAAAAAAAAAAAAAATTAAATTAATTGTTATTTTACAATATCTTCTAATATGAATAAGAGTACTTTGTATTGGTACGTTTTTTTTTTTTTTTTTTTTTTTAAACGGAACTGAACCTAAGTGACCGGCCTGCGACCGGGCACCCGTCTTATTCATGTTCTAACCTAACCTAACCTATCCAAACCTTTTAAAACTAGTTTGGATTCGTTTAGACCTCAGCCCACCGGCAACTACGACTAACTAAACACTGATCTAGCTATCTGGCTTTCATCAGTGCATCAACAGCAGCATAACTAGTATTAAAATAGTAATGAGTTTTTATTAATGCATATATTCACATTAAATCTTGAATCTAAAGTCTAAAGGTGTCAAAACTAGATTTAGGTTAGGTTAGGTTAGAACATGAATACGAGGGGTGCCCGGCCACAGGCCGGGCACTTGGGTTCAGTTCAGTCAAAAATTATATATCATTTACTATTATTTATATTTGAATGAGAATGAAAAATAGCAATTATTTTGAATAGTTTTTAGAATGAGACAGACGGGTGTGGTAGGGTAAAATCTCCAATTTAAAGTTCCCTTATTGCGTATATGTTATGTGTGTTTGCATAGTAGTTTACTATGATGGTAAGCGGTTCGTGTAACGATCTTGCGCGTCTATATTTACAAGTGTGTGGGCAGTTCGTGTATTGATTATTCGATGACGAGACCTCGTAAGAGTCCCGTATCGTTATTTTTCGTCACTATCTACCCGTAACCCCCCCCCCCGTGCAGGGAGTGGGTAATTTGCGCGCCTGCTGCCTTCCTTGGATGTGGTAGCAGTTTCTCAGGCTCCCTCACCGGAATCGAACCCTGATTCCCCGTTACCCGCGACAAACAATGGTAGTCGCAGAAACTCATTCCGATTACGAGACCTCGTAAGAGTCCCGTATCGTTATTTTTCGTCACTACCTACCCCCCTACCTCCCCCCGTGCGGGGTACAATATTGATATGATATTAAAAAAATACCGTTAATAAATAACATAATAAAAGACCACCACTTTTATAGAGACATAACGCCACATAATTATAAAAAGTAT